>NC_090656.1:237664468-237704468 GCF_040937935.1 Hyperolius riggenbachi
TATAAGAAATGTAAAACACTTTAAAAGAACGATAAAAAAAAATACCGTAGTTATGCCATATGTCTACATCCAGAGCTGTCCAAAAGTAAATCATTTATCTACATGTCACCATATTTAAAGGGAACCTAAACTGAGAGGGATATGGATGTTTCCTTTTAAACAATACCAGTTGCGTGACTCTCCTGCTGATCTCTGTGGCTGCAGTAGTGGCTGAGGGCTCGTTTCCACTATCGCAAATCCGCATGCGTCTAACGCATGTGGATTCGCCATGTAATGCAAGTGGATGGGCCTGTTTCCACTGTAGCGTTGTTGAGGTACGTTTTTTCAGCGGTGAAAAAACGCACAAAAGAGCCGCAGAATTCGCCTGCGAGTGGAATGCATGCGAATCGCATGCAATGTATTTAATAGGGAAATTGCATGCGGCTTTGTTATGCGTTTTTTGCCGCGAATCCGCATGCGAATTCGAATAGGTACAAATGTAAATTCACACAGGCAGTGGCATGGTTAAAATCGCATATACCCAAACGCATGGGGAATCGCACCTGCATGCGATTTCATCAGCGGTGGAATCCAGGCGATTCTGCACCGCAATAGTGGAAACGAGCTCTCAATCACACACCTGAAACAAGCATGCAGCTAATCCAGCCTGACTTCAGTCAGAGCACCTGATCTGCATGCTTGTTGAGGGGCTGTGACTGAAAGCATTAGAGACACAGGGTCAGCAGGAGAGTCAGGCAACTGGTATTATTTTAAAAGGAAAAATTCACATCCTTCTCAGTTTAGGTTCCCTTTAACACCGGACTCAACTCACAAACAAATTCAACTAACGAGCACTCTCCTGATACAGAACCTGTTTGTAAGTAGGGGTCTGCCTGTATTTAGCCACTCCCCCTTGTGACACGCTGTGGAGGTATGGTACCAGGTGCAGCGATAGTCATGCTGGGAGCGGTCTGGCCTTTTTCAGACCATGAGACCATGGCTGCCATGCAGTGTCATGCGTGGTGTCAGCTCCCAAGTGTAGCAGATTGCCAAAGTGGCTGTATGTCCTTATCACCCCGGCTTCATGTACATTAAGTCCTAAATCCCAGAGGCGTAGCTAGGGTTTTTAGTGCACGGAGACAAAGTTACCCCCCTCTGAACAAAATGGGTGTGGCCATGCATCAGAATGTGGTTGTGGTCATTGGTGGAGTCAAATGTTGTTTAGATAGCCATGTATCCCCTTCCACCATATAGATAGCCATACATGCCCCCTTCCCACCATTTAAATAGCCAAATGTGCCCTCTTTCCCTGTTTAGATAGGCAAATATGCTCCCCTTTAAATAGCCAAATGTGCCCCTTTTCCCTCTGTTTTGATGGCCAGATGTGCCCTCCCCGTAGATAGCCAGATGTGCCCCCCTTTAGATAGCCAGATGTGCCCCCCTTTAGATAGCCAGATGTACCCTCCTTTAGATAGCCAGATGTACCCCATTTAGATAGCCAGATGTACCCTCCCCCCTTTAGATAGCCAGATGTGCCCCCTTTATATATCCAGATGTGCCACGCTTTTTCTGCTGGATCCGAGATAAACTTTTACTCATTGCATAATTGTGTTCCTTTCATATAGTTTATAGAGCATTCCTCAAGCCAAATACTTTTTTTTGTTTTGTTTTAATACTCTAATTCCCTATAAACTAAACAAGCCTCGCCCATAGCTTTTCAGCGAGCCTTGGCACTCAGTCCCAGGTAGCAAGGGTTTATGGGAGCTCAGTCTGGGCAGGAGTAGAAGGAGATTACTAGCTAGAGATTTCAGAGGCAGAAGGGAGGAGGGAGGAGGAGGGGGAGTGTAATTTTCCACAGGCTGAGGGCTGGAGATGCTATCAGCTTGCCTCAGTGTAGTGTGACAAACAGAACATGGCTGCCCACATTGTATCACAGCAATAAATAATCATAAACTTTTGAAGCTGTTTGCAGCTAGATGTGTTCTGTAAACTATCTAAACTTTAGATAAGATATATAGACAAGTTACTTGTTATAGTTACTTTTTCATCTCGGATGCACTCCTCTGCAGAGCGGGGGAGATACGTGGGGGAACGTTGGGCAGACAGCGAGCCGCCTCTCACGCACGTAGGGGTGCAGTGGCCGTACTGAGCGCCCTCACAGTGCTGCACCTGGGGACATATGTTCCCCCTTGACCCCCCCCCCCCCCCCCCCCACCCATAGCTACGTACCTTGTTTCTTATGGACTCCTTAAATTGAGGTACACATTAAAATTATCTGAAAAACAACCCGGTGTAAATAGTTAAGTCCTCTTGTCTGCCGCCCCCACTTTAGGCCGAACCTGCTGCCGCTGTCTGCAGAGACGCTACGGAGGGAACACACCGTGTTCTTTTTACTGCGACTCCTTTTACAAGATTCAGAAAGTCATTGCCCATGACGCCGCTGTCTGAAGGTTTTAAAGCCAGGAAAGTGCAGCAATCTCTCCGCACATAAGCCTGTTTCTCCCCGGATTTTACATCTCTCGTTAGGGGAGGTTTATTCCGAGAGAAATCAGCTGTACACTCAGGGTCAGGCTAAATAAGCCGCCGCCAAATCCACAAGCAGGAAAGTATCCTCAGTCATCCTGCAAACAATTCATGGGGTAAACTAAGAAGTAATATAGATTGGAAACTATCTCTGTAGGCGCCCATTTAACATTACAATATTTTCCTAAGATGCGATCATTTGATCAGATTTTCTGTTCCCACCTCTATAGGCGTGCATGAAATAGCGCCAGTGGATAGCGAAATCTGATAACGGTAAACATCGTTGTCAAACTTGGTTAATGATAAATACTGTTGTAAAAACAGACGGGAAATAATAACGAAAAGATATTAATGTTAAAAATTGCTTAAAAAAAGCTTAACCCAACCCTACTCTCACACAGAACCCTCCCCTGTGGGAACCTAACCCTAACTACCCCCCAGGTGGTGCCTAGCCCTAACCCCCCCCCCCCCCCGGTAATACCTAACCCCCCCGGTGGGGCCTAACCCTAACCACTCCCCCTGGTGTTGCCTAACCCTAACCACTCCCTCTGCAAAAACACTCTTTTCCACATAGAAACAATAAAATCTTTGATAAAGTAAAATTTGTAACTACAAATAAAATAATATGGTAAAAAATATAATGTTGCAAGCTTCAAAAACGATAACATACTTCAGAAACTTTTATGTTCTAATGTTGTTAACAATATTTATCATAGTGCCCTTTTTTCTCAGCTTTTTTCGCCGTATTATCGATAATTGCATTAGAGTCTATGGTGGCGCCCTTTTCATCCACCCTCAGCCGGCGCCCCATTTTTTTCTTGCTACCCTCTATACTCGCCTGCAGATCTGCCCACTCAGCGCCGGTGCCCTGAGGTTTTGTAAGTCGCTTACACTGTGCAGCACTCTGCAAACACAAGAAGAACTGCCCCCCATTCTCTCCCGCCTAGCATGCCGGTAAGTTGAGACTGCCAAATGCCTGAACTCCGGCTAACGACGACTTTACTGTACTAACCTATGTAGAAGGAAGGCTCTAGATTGCATAGAACCGTCCTGGTCCTCTCTCCGCCCTATTGTTCGACCACCAGGCCCCGGTAAAGTTCTATGACCAGCTTGGTTGGAAAACTTCTTCGACCAGCTTGGTTGAATATGTCTTTGTCCCTCCACCGGCAGCCTTCCAAAATACTCATGTCGAGTTTGCACTCATGCAGAACTGATGCGCTTGTCTTTGGAAGCACTCAGGGACGCTGTCCGAGGAGTCCTGAGGATGGCACAGGAACGGCCGGACAGAGAGACGACCGGGAAGACTCTACATTGGTGAGTATCTAACTTTTTTTTATCCGCTTCAGTATTGCTTTAAAGGAAATCTGAAATGAAAATAAACTTAAGATATACTGTAATGATTTGTATGTGTAGTACAGCTAAGAAATGAAACATTAGCAGCAGAGATATGAGTCTAATATTGTTTCCAGTACAGGAAGAGTTAAGAACCTCCAGTTATCTATGCAAAAGAGCTTCTGGGATCTCTGTGACTTTCAAAGTCACAGAGAGCTCTGTCTCCTGTCTTTTGTTTTTTCTCTCCAGAAGAAAGTTCAAAAGTTCACTAGCCTGCTCTGTGAAATTATGTAGCTTGTTGAGTAGTGTGTAAACTAAAAAAATATTAGAGAATGATGCGATGTTCTAAAAAATAAAAACCTATATAACTGAAAACAAATAGACTATTTTTTTTGCTACTAATGTTATATTAATTATCTGTACTACACAACCAATTCATTATATCATTTTGATTTATTTATTTATTTTTTGCTTCAGTGTAACTTTAAAGTGACTTGAGGTAAAAATAAACTGAGATAAATAAGATAAATGAGATAAACAATTGTATTTATCCTCCTACTCCTAAAAATGTTTTTTTTTTTAGATATCCCATGGTTTTCTTTTATAGTTAAACATTTATAAACAAGATTGAATGTTTTGTTGACTCGGTTCAGTGGCAGCCTATCAAGTGTCCCTGAGTGAAAATACAAGAACTATTGACCTTTTTCTATCTCTCTCTGCTCTCAAAAGTTGTATTCTGCCAGGAAAACTTTTATGGCTTTAATCTGCTTATCGGTGATCTTTACTAATATTCAGACGTAGTACCGACAAGACAGAAGCTGTCACTTTCATGGCTGAAAATGAACTCTTTCAGGCAGCAAAATACAAGTAAAACAGCTTGGTTATTAATATTTTTCACCATACATACACATGTTCATCCAATCATGTCACACGTCACCTCGGGTACACTTTGAGTTTGTGCTATTGGCGGAGCCCCACTTTAACACACAATCAGCCCAGCAAAGCAGCAGATCACATGTGGCTGTTTTATTGCATTACTTCCCAGGGGATGCGTCGTAATCTACGACCAGAACAGAAGAACAAAACATATTGATAGCGGCATAAACGTCTGTTCTCCAGCGCCAGACGTAAAAGGAGGAGGTTTGTGGGGGAAAAAAAGGACTAACCCCGCCAAGCAATAACTTTAATGATGTAAAAAATGGATTCGCTGCAAGAGTCGGTAATCGCCGGCGCAGAGCGTCGGAACAAGACACCGGCAATTTACAGACAGTGAAATTATTTCAGCTCCAAAGACAAAAGGCTAAATGTTCCCAAGAAATCGGCACTCTTCACTCGAGCCGCTGTCACTTTGGCGCGAGGTGGGATACCTTTCTGCCGGTTTCCGTAATGGCTGGCGCGCTCAACAGAAGCACAGCTGTCCAATTAAATAAAAAACTAGCCACGTACAGTAAAGTACCAACAATATTTAAAAGTATGTTTTGCTCCAGAAAGGAAAAAGAAAAAAGTTTCAAACATGACAGCGTAATAAATATACAGAAGCTTGGAATAACTTTAGGTCAAGTCATGTGCAGATCTAAGGCCCGGTTCACATTAGCGGCTGCTATCCGGAATCGCCGTGCCGGAGCCGTGCCGGAGCCGGACCGCATGCGGACCGGACGAAACGGACGCACGGCATAGCAATGAAAGTCTATGCGACCGTTCACATGCGTCCGTTTCGTCCGGACCGGAGCCGGACCGGATCCGGACTCCGGCGTCCGTTCCAACATGCGCTATTTTTTGGTCCGGCTGGTCCGGCTGACGTATCCGGACCGGAGCCGGAATGTTGCATCCGGCCAATGGAAACCAATGAGAACCGGAGAGCGCACAACACACTGGCTATAAAAACCGGATGTTGTACCACACTTCCTATGCTGACTCTATGGTATGGTGGCCATTTTGGATGGGGACCACATGGCACCAGCGTTCACAGAGTGGAGCAGCAGTGACTTCATGCTGGAGCTCTTTGGCAGCAATATGGAGCAGGATCTGTCTGATAGCGAGGGGGTGAGGCCCTACACATCAGAAGACCTTATCCTACAGGTGCAGCAGGTACCAGCCCTGTGGGACAAGGGGGATGCGGACCACAGCAACATCAAAAAATGCAGAGGCCTGTGGAAAAAAATTGCCAAGCTGTATGTGGAGGACTTTGAGAACTTGAGCAAGAGACAGCAAGGCACAGAGGGTATGTTGACTAGAAGTTTTTTGGGGGGGCTTGTGGTTTAAGCTTGTGATGTATTCCACTTTTGCTATGGATTTGTGTCACCCACGTGTTGCCCACCCACCCGTGGCCCACCCACCTGTTCCCCACCCACCTGTACCCCACCTGTGATGTATCCCACCCACCTGTACCCCACCTGTGATGTACCCCACCTGTGCTGTATCCCACCCACCTGTGATGTATCCCACCCACCTGTACCCCACCTGTGATGTATCCCACCCACCTGTACCCCACCTGTGATGTATCCCACCCACCTGTACCCCACCTGTGATGTATCCCACCTGTGATGTATCCCACCCACCTGTACCCCACCTGTGCTGTATCCCACCCACCTGTGATGTATCCCACCCACCTGTACCCCACCTGTGATGTATCCCACCTGTGATGTATCCCACCCACCAGTACCCCACCTGTGATGTATCCCACCCACCTGTACCCCACCTGTGATGTATCCCACCTGTGATGTATCCCACCCACCTGTGATGTATCCCACCCACCTGTACCCCACCTGTGATGTATCCCACCTGTGATGTATCCCACCCACCTGTACCCCACCTGTGATGTATCCCACCCACCTGTACCCCACCTGTGATGTATCCCACCCACCTGTACCCCACCTGTGATGTATCCCACCCACCTCTACCCCACCTGTGATGTATCCCACCCACCTCTACCCCACCTGTGATGTATCCCACCCACCTCTACCCCACCTGTGATGTATCCCACCTGTGATGTATCCCACCCACCTGTACCCCACCTGTGCTGTATCCCACCCACCTGTGATGTATCACACCCACCTGTACCCCACCTGTGATGTATCCCACCCACCTGTACCCCACCTGTGATGTATCCCACCTGTGATGTATCCCACCCACCTGTACCCCACCTGTGATGTATCCCACCCACCTGTACCCCACCTGTGATGTATCCCACCTGTGATGTATCCCACCCACCAGTACCCCACCTGTGATGTATCCCACCCACCTGTACCCCACCTGTGATGTATCCCACCTGTGATGTATCCCACCCACCTGTGATGTATCCCACCCACCTGCGATGTACCCCACCTGTGCACATAAAACATACACAATGACCAATTATTATACATCAATTTATTGTAAAAAATTAATACATTTAAAATCACTCAAAAACTTGAAACTCCAAAATAAACACATTTCAACAAAACATATTAAAAACCAAACATTCACCCTCGTCCTGGTGGTGTGGTAAAATAAAGTCTCAGTTGGTCCCTGTTCCGCAGTGACACTACCCTTGGCCTGGTTGCATACCTCCGCAGGGGCATTAGTGGAAGCACATTCGGGGGTTCCGGAGTCTCTCTTTCCTCCTGCCGCACAAAGTTGTGGAGGATGCATGCTGCCTTCACCACGACAACTGCGTTGCCCGGTTTCAGCAGCATGGGCGTGTGGAACACCCTCCACTTTGACACCAGGATCCCAAATGTGCACTCCACCATTCTCCTTGCACGGCTCAACCGAGCATTGAAGTGTAGCTGGCTGGCATCAAGTCCCCTGTCTGGGTACGGACGCATTACATGGTCGGACAGGGCGAAGGCCTCGTCCCCCACAAACACATAGGGGTAGGCCGGTGCCCTTGTCCCAGGCCAGGGTCTGTCACGGGGGAGACGCAGTCTGCCTTCATCCATCAGCCGGCAAAGGGTCGTACGCTGGAAAATTCCAGAGTCATTGGAACTACCGTACGACCCCACATCCACGTACACAAACTTGTAGTCCGCATCTGCCACTGCCATTAGAACAATGCTGAAGTATTTTTTATAGTTGAAATAATGGCTGCCACTCCCCACGGGTTTCTGAATCCGGATGTGTTTCCCATCCAGTGCGCCAACACAATTAGGAAACTTGCACTCGGTCCAGAAGCCCTGGGCGATCTCCTCCCATTTCGTGGTGTCCGGCACAGGCATGTATCTGGCCCTCAGTCGCGTCCAAAGGATCCTCGAAGTCCTCACGACGATGCCTGCCACCGTGCTCTTCCCAATACGAAATGTGACATGTAGCGATGTATATGTTTGTCCAGTTGCGATGTACCTACAAGAGAAATAATCGAAATCAATTTTTCATGTCGTTACAGGAGAAAGGTTCAAGACAAGGTGGCGCAATATACGGGATGCATATGTGAAATGGCTACGGAAGAAAAAACTTGCCGAACGAAGTGGCAGTGGCGGGGGAAGGCGACAAAAAGACTACCAATTTGCCAAGCAATTGTCTTTCATCAATGCAAGCCTGGAACCTAGACTGTAAGTACCACTACTGTGGGCAGGAACTGAGAGCTCATTTACCATGACTTCGGCCATGTATTGCTATGGCCTCAATTCCCATGGCTAGCGAACTTTTCTCACAAGCTTTATCAAATGTTGGGTAGAAACGGTTGATAAAGTGATTGCTAGTGTTTGCTAGCTCTGTGAATTGACGCCACATGCTGTTTGGCACACCAATAAATATTGTTTTTATCTACAGGACTGAAGACAATTTGGAGCAAGAGGAACCGACCCAGGAGGCACGGTTCAGCAGTGAGGAGAGCTTGGTGGATGATGACCTCGCCGATGTAACCTATTGCCCCGAGGAGAGGAGTAGGAGGAGGGAGTCCTTAATCCCAACTCTCTCCTTTGATGATGACTTGGCAGAAGAGAGCTTGGATGTTGAGGTTGCAGGACCGAGTGTGGAAGAAGCTGAACCTCCACAATCGACCGCTATGGAAGCTCCAGGGGAACAAGAACAAAGTGAGGAGCACCGAGAGACTGCAGCACAACCAGTGCGCAGGGCAACCCCGACACAGGCCAGAGGCCGGGAAGATGCTGCCACACAACCAGTGAGGACCACCACACCAGTGAGGCGTCGAGGTACCCTCCCCCCAACAAGGAGAGAGACAGAGTCCGAGATGTCCGGGGCTGTCTCCGGACTTCTCGGGATTCTTCAGAGCCACCAAACTCTCATAACCCGGCAGTTGCAAGATGAGGACAGGGGCCATATCATGGAGCAGTACAAGTCCCACATCACTTCACTGCAATGTGAGCTCGACGCTGTACATGGGCACTACAGGGACGAGCTTAAAATGATGCATGAGATGCACAGAGGAGAAATCGACCAACTGCGTGCGCAGCATCATCAGTCGGTGGGCCAGCTGCAGAACATGATGCAGCAAATGCATCAACAAAGCAAGGAACTACTGAAATTGCAGGCACACCCGTGTTTTCACACTGTGATGTCTCTAATACCATATCTGGAAAAGGTGCCTTCCCAAAACCTGATGGCGTGCCATTCCAATTTGCTGGAGGTGATTAAACAGCACATGGACACGCCATTATTGCAACCACCAATTTTTAGACCCCCACAACCAACAGCGGTGCCCACCTGGCAATCATCACAGATGTACACCGGCTACAGAGGCAGTCAATATGGGCCACCGCTGTCAGGGTCCAGCTCATCCACGACCAGCACCCAAGAGAGTCCAGATTTCCAGGCAGCAACTCCCACCTTTTCTAGTAGTGGTGCCGATACAATTTGAAAAAAAAAGTCAAATTGTTCCTGGACATGCTCCTCTGAATACCTCCGATCCTCGGAGGAAGGATACCATCACAGGACTTTTTAACTTTTGGTTTTGCTGGACTTGAACTTTAGGGCCTGGTGTCCCCGAAAGACACTACCTGGGTCACAACCTTGTGCCTGTTGCACTGCACCTGTAGTCCTGCACCTGTGCCTTTGATTCCTCTTGTTCCTTACTTTGTTGATCCTAATCACTTGCACAAGACCCTTGGAGCCATGGGTGAAGGACACCTTCACTGGTCGGTGAGAGGCCTAGCCTTTTCACTGACCTGTGTCCTTCATCCATGGCTCAGAGGGTCCTGTGCCAGTCGTTAGGTTTTAGAAGCACTAATAATTTAGGGCCTGGTGTCCCCGAAAGACACTACCTGGGTCACAACCTTGTGCCTGTTGCACTGCACCTGTAGTCCTGCACCTGTGCCTTTGATTCCTCTTGTTCCTTACTTTGTTGTTCCTAATCACTTGCACAAGACCCTTGGAGCCATGGGTGAAGGACACCTTCACTGGTCGGTGAGAGGCCTAGCCTTTTCACTGACCTGTGTCCTTCATCCATGGCTCAGAGGGTCCTGTGCCAGTGGTTAGGTTTTAGAAGCACTAATAATTTAGGGCCTGGTGTCCCCGAAAGACACTACCTGGGTCACAACCTTGTGCCTGTTGCACTGCACCTGTAGTCCTGCTCCTGTGCCTTTGATTCCTCTTGTTCCTTACTTTGTTGATCCTAATCACTTGCACAAGACCCTTGGAGCCATGGGTGAAGGACACCTTCACTGGTCGGTGAGAGGCCTAGCCTTTTCACTGACCTGTGTCCTTCATCCATGGCTCAGAGGGTCATGTGCCAGTGGTTAGGTTTTTGAAGCACTTCAATTTTAGGGCCTGGTGTCCCCGAAAGACACTACCTGGGTCACAACCTTGTGCCTGTTGCACTGCACCTGTAGTCATGCACCTCTGCCATCGGTTCCTCTTGCTCCTCACTTTGTTCTTGTTCCTAACCACTTGCACAAGACCCTTGAAACCATGGATGAAGGACACCTACACTGGTCGGTGAGAGGCCTAGCCTTTTCACTGACCTGTGTCCTTCATCCATGGCTCAGAGGGTCCTGTGCCAGTGGTTAGGTTTTTAAAGCACTTCAATTTTAGGGCCTGGTGTCCCCGAAAGACACTACCTGGGTCACAACCTTGTGCCTGTTGCACTGCACCTGTAGTCCTGCTCCTCTGCCATCGGTTCCTCTTGCTCCTCACTTTGTTCTTGTTCCTAACCACTTGCACAAGACCCTTGAAACCATGGATGAAGGACACCTACACTGGTCGGTGAGAGGCCTAGCCTTTTCACTGACCTGTGTCCTTCATCCATGGCTCAGAGGGTCCTGTGCCAGTGGTTAGGTTTTAGAAGCACTAATAATTTAGGGCCTGGTGTCCCCGAAAGACACTACCTGGGTCACAACCTTGTGCCTGTTGCACTGCACCTGTAGTCCTGCTCCTCTGCCATCGGTTCCTCTTGCTCCTCACTTTGTTCTTGTTCCTAACCACTTGCACAAGACCCTTTGAACCATGGATGAAGGACACCTTGACTGGTCGGTGAGAGGCCTAGCCTTTTCACTGACCTGTGTCCTTCATCCATGGCTCAGAGGGTCCTGTGCCAGTGGTTAGGTTTTTAAAGCACTTCAATTTTAGGGCCTGGTGTCCCCGAAAGACACTACCTGGGTCACAACCTTGTGCCTGTTGCACTGCACCTGTAGTCCTGCTCCTCTGCCATCGGTTCCTCTTGCTCCTCACTTTGTTCTTGTTCCTAACCACTTGCACAAGACCCTTGAAACCATGGATGAAGGACACCTACACTGGTCGGTGAGAGGCCTAGCCTTTTCACTGACCTGTGTCCTTCATCCATGGCTCAGAGGGTCCTGTGCCAGTGGTTAGGTTTTAGAAGCACTAATAATTTAGGGCCTGGTGTCCCCGAAAGACACTACCTGGGTCACAACCTTGTGCCTGTTGCACTGCACCTGTAGTCCTGCTCCTCTGCCATCGGTTCCTCTTGCTCCTCACTTTGTTCTTGTTCCTAACCACTTGCACAAGACCCTTTGAACCATGGATGAAGGACACCTTGACTGGTCGGTGAGAGGCCTAGCCTTTTCACTGACCTGTGTCCTTCATCCATGGCTCAGAGGGTCCTGTGCCAGTGGTTAGGTTTTTAAAGCACTTCAATTTTAGGGCCTGGTGTCCCCGAAAGACACTACCTGGGTCACAACCTTGTGCCTGTTGCACTGCACCTGTAGTCATGCACCTCTGCCATCGGTTCCTCTTGCTCCTCACTTTGTTCTTGTTCCTAACCACTTGCACAAGACCCTTGGAGCCATGGATGAAGGACACCTTGACTGGTCGGTGAGAGGCCTAGCCTTTTCACTGACCTGTGTCCTTCATCCATGGCTCAGAGGGTCCTGTGCCAGTGGTTAGGTTTTTGAAGCACTTCAATTTATTAGGGCCTGGTGTCCCCGAAAGACACTACCTGGGTCACAACCTTGTGCCTGTTGCACTGCACCTGTATTCCTGCTCCTCTGCCATCGGTTCCTCTTGCTCCTCACTTTGTTCTTGTTCCTAACCACTTGCACAAGACCCTTTGAACCATGGATGAAGGACACCTTGACTGGTCGGTGAGAGGCCTAGCCTTTTCACTGACCTGTGTCCTTCATCCATGGCTCAGAGGGTCCTGTGCCAGTGGTTAGGTTTTTAAAGCACTTCAATTTTAGGGCCTGGTGTCCCCGAAAGACACTACCTGGGTCACAACCTTGTGCCTGTTGCACTGCACCTGTAGTCCTGCTCCTCTGCCATCGGTTCCTCTTGCTCCTCACTTTGTTCTTGTTCCTAACCACTTGCACAAGACCCTTGAAACCATGGATGAAGGACACCTACACTGGTCGGTGAGAGGCCTAGCCTTTTCACTGACCTGTGTCCTTCATCCATGGCTCAGAGGGTCCTGTGCCAGTGGTTAGGTTTTAGAAGCACTAATAATTTAGGGCCTGGTGTCCCCGAAAGACACTACCTGGGTCACAACCTTGTGCCTGTTGCACTGCACCTGTAGTCCTGCTCCTCTGCCATCGGTTCCTCTTGCTCCTCACTTTGTTCTTGTTCCTAACCACTTGCACAAGACCCTTTGAACCATGGATGAAGGACACCTTGACTGGTCGGTGAGAGGCCTAGCCTTTTCACTGACCTGTGTCCTTCATCCATGGCTCAGAGGGTCCTGTGCCAGTGGTTAGGTTTTTAAAGCACTTCAATTTTAGGGCCTGGTGTCCCCGAAAGACACTACCTGGGTCACAACCTTGTGCCTGTTGCACTGCACCTGTAGTCATGCACCTCTGCCATCGGTTCCTCTTGCTCCTCACTTTGTTCTTGTTCCTAACCACTTGCACAAGACCCTTGGAGCCATGGATGAAGGACACCTTGACTGGTCGGTGAGAGGCCTAGCCTTTTCACTGACCTGTGTCCTTCATCCATGGCTCAGAGGGTCCTGTGCCAGTGGTTAGGTTTTTGAAGCACTTCAATTTATTAGGGCCTGGTGTCCCCGAAAGACACTTGGGCAGCTATGCCCTACAACTCTTCCAGCACAAAGTTGGTGGTTGGTGTTCCTTAAAACTGACCGGGCTATACCATAGATATGTTATTTTTTTGTCTTCCATGTTGGAAGAATGTTTCCATGTTGGAAAGTGGTTGTTTTTACAATAAAAAAATTTGTTTTTACATACCTCAGTGTGATGAGTAGTTGTTCTTGTGGTGTGACTGCTCTCCTGAACGTGGTATCCTTCTTCCTAAGGTCATCCTTCACCATCTCCAAAAGGGTATCAAACCTGTCAGGAGATGGAAAGGAAGAAGCTGTAAAGTATGTTGTGGGACAAGGTGTTGGGTGGAGGATGGGGGAGGTGTGTTTACAGAGGTTTGGGAGTGTTGTGGAGGGTGGGGGTGTACTGTATAGCTAGGTATACAGGGGTGTGGGGGTCAGGGTGGTGTGTTTAGCTAGGTATACAGGGATGAGGTGTTGTGGGGGTGAGGGTGGGGTGTTTAGGAATGGTGGGGGTTGGTGTATTTAGGCCTATATACTTACAGGGGAATAGACATCCGAGTGTAGCTGTAGAACTTCTGTGGGTGTCGTCTGAGGTCCCGGTAGAGGGCCTGGAACTCTCCCTTCCTCTGCCTCCTGGCTAGTAGAGGGTGCACCCACCATCTCCTGCGAGGAGCACGCCTTCTCCCCACATAGTAGTAGGTAAACAACAGGAAGGAGAGAATTCCCAGGTAATAAGCGTAAAAAATGACTGGATCCATGGTCCCAACTGCTGTCTCTGTATCCAAGGATGGTCTCCACACGTCCAGCTGTCTCCAACAATGACCCCAGAGCTTCTGCTGACCTCCCAGAACCCCAGGTATTTATACAGGTTGTTATCTCTTTAAGAATCCGGATCCGGACCGGAACCGTGTTCATACCGCACGGAAACCGTATGCAACCGGACCGGATCCGGACCGGATCCGGACAGGAACCGTACGGTTCAGGTCCGATCCGGCTCCGGTGCGGTCCGGACATCCGGTGCGGTTTTTGCAAAACCGCAAGTGTGAACGGGGCCTTTAGCAGAGATAATTAGGTCATTTAACCAGCCGGGCGGTATGGACGAGCTCAGCTTGTCCATTGTCCGCCGGAGGCTGCCGCTCAGGCCCTGTTGGGCCGATTTGCATGAAATAAAAAGCAGCACACGCAGCCGGCACTTTGCCAGCCGCGTGTGCTACCTACACTTTGCCAGCTGCGTGCAGCGGCGAAAGAGGGTCCCCCCAGCTGCCTGAGTCCAGCGTAGCCGGAACAAACAGTTCCGGCCAGCGCTAAGGGCTGGATCGGAGGCGGCTGACGTCAGGACGTCGGCTGACGTCCATGACGTCACTCCGCTCGCCGCCATGGCGACGAGGTAAGCGAAACAAGGAAGGCTGCTCCTTGCAGCCTTCCTTGTTACTTCTGGTCGCCGGAGGCGATCAGAAGAACGCATCCGGAGCGCCCTCTAGTGGGCTTTCATGCAGCCAACTTTCAGTTGGCTGCATGAAATAGTTGTTTTTTAATTAAAAAAAAACCCTCACGCAGCCGCCCTGGTGATCTTAATAGAACGCCAAGGTGGTTAAAGAGGAACTGTAATCGAGGGGTACATCTCATCCAAGTCAGTAGCTGACACCCCCTTTTTCATGAAAAAGCTTTACCTTTTCTTGAACAAATCATCGAGGGGGGGGGGGGGGGGGGGGTGTCTGTATGGCTGATATTGTGGTGAAACCCCTCCCACAGTATGATGTCATGACCTAGGTCCGAAAAACAGTTATTACACACAAAAACTAGTTTGCGCGTTAACACTAATTTTTTGCACGTTAGCGGTCACGTTCACGCGATAATGCAAATTTATTCTAACGCAAATAACACAAATTTTGCGCGTAGCACTTTCACAGCGTGCTAACAGTTCGCACCGTTTTGTGAATCAAGCCCATTGTGGGAAATCATCGCTGTTTCCAAGCAACCAGTATCTCCCTCTGTGCATATGTATATCGATATGACTATATCTGGATATGGTTTTAGATCAGTGTGTGCTGTCTGTTTATTTTTTTTATGTCTGCCAGTAGTAAAGATGATGACCTGCAGGATGATTGTAGAGCACACAATATGAACAAATTACATGGCAATATGAACACCAATCATTTCTTGATCTCTCTTGCATTTTGTAACTTCATCACTTTGCAATGTATTGATTTATGTTTTCCCCCTTTTCGTTAAAGTTCCTCTTCAAGGCCACTTCCTGTTCACATTAATCTTATGCAGGAAGGACGAATGCCTCGTCTCATTTTAAAATGAATAAGGGATTTAAACATAAAGTAAACCTGAAAAGAGAAAAAGGCCCCAGTTTGGGTACTCATCTCAGGAGAGGGAAGCCTTTGGATTCTCCTGTGCCTCCTCCCATCCCCTTCCTCCTTGTCATTTAATCGATGAGACCCCCGTAAGCCCATCAGCAAGCCCTTGTCGATGGAGCTCGCCCGCGTTGCGCAGGTGCAGACAGCTCACACGTGCACACTAACATGGAGCCGAACAGGCTTGGTTTTCTCCACCGAGTGTGCGGGCAACTTCCGGGGTCCCAGTGCTGGAGCAGAAAGATGGTGAGAGACAGAGTTTCCATCTCCTGAGTTAATTATCTAATGATTTGCCTTCTAAATCTGCCAGATTTCTATTAACTACCGCAGATAACAGGTTTAGTGGCTGCCGTGCTTGTGCACATGTTCGTGGGAGTGCAGGCGATCTCGGTTTTCCAGCCTCTATGGTCAGGATGAAGTAGTTCGATGACAGTTAAGTGACCAAAAAAGCATCTTGTGAGTGTCTTGTGTGCCTCCCTCCGCCCTCATCATGCGGCTGCTTCTACACCCAGTCCTGGTATATGTATGTATATGCTCCTAATTGCACTTACATTGTTTGATCCTATATGCACTGTCCATTTTATAATCTCAGGTGACAAACGTTTTTTGAGCATATTTTCCATGCAAATTGCACTCTATTCATGCACTTTGGGTTCTTTCACACCCCTTCCACCTAGAATTTTGCACCTTATAGCAGGTTTTAGACCCGGGTCTGGGATTGTTTTACACTGGGCTCATTGTTGAGCCTAAGTTACGATCCATGCAGCTTGCAGGGTTTATTTTTGCAACTAGGAGGTGAGGCATTGTTGAATGTTTTTCCACACCAATTGTATTGTGGTAATTGCGGTTTTCAGCTTTTTTAGATGATTTTATTGTGTTATACAAAGTGTCAAATAAAGATTTGTTATATTTCAGTGGTGGTGCAGCCCTTTCTTCTCAGGACTCCTTTCTTTCTTTTGATCTTTACGTGACCAAAAAAGCACTGATTTTGCACTGAGGTCTTATACAGGGGCCAGTAGTGGATACTAGATGCCAGTAGTGGTGTGAAGGATTGTTGGGTTATAGTCGGTGCACTGCTAGGACCAGCAGACCTGTCTCCAATACCACTGAGGTCTTATACAGGGACCAGTAGTGGATACTAGATGCCAGTAGTGGTGGTGAAGGATTATTGGGTTATAGTCGGTGCACTGCTAGGACCAGCAGACCTGTCTCCAATACCACTGCGGTCTTATACAGGGGCCAGTAGTGGATACTAGATGCCAGTAGTGGTGTGGAGGATTATTGGGTTATGGTCGGTGCACTACTAGGACCATCAGACCTTTCTCCAACAGCTAACTTGTGCACTAGACACAGAACAGCAATACAATAGCAAGAAAAACAATGTACCAGCCCTAAGAAGGACTTATCTGTTCAGGGCAATGTGGTAGCAGCAGGAATCTGCACTGAGGACACAGAACACAGGCCCACCTAATGCTCTCCCTGTCAGCAGCACACTCTTTGATCTGCCTAACACAGAAGCCAAACACAGACTGCAAAATGGCTGCTGTGCTGGCTTTCTGATAGGTGGAGGGGCGGTCCAGGTAGGAGGTATAGTTGATTGGCTGCCATATGTCGGCTGACTATGGGGTGAGGGTTCAAATTTTAGCTCCATTATAACGCATAGGGAGTGGGGCAAACACACCAAGTCTTCACCTGCCGATGCAGACGTGAACACCCCTTGTTCACCACGAACTAGTCGCCAGGCTAACAGTTAATGCCATCTCTTACTCTCACCTTGTACAACCCCTACCCATCAAGCCTCCCGGACTCCATTTGCTTAAATCTAACTCTTTGGGGCCATGTGGCCTTCACCACAAGCACCCAAATCCATCACTATCCCATTTCTACGCTTTTTTTGATGTCATACTCCCTCATTGATACACTATCCTCAGTGTAAAAATACCTCCAGCTACTGCAACCACATTCCTACCATTCTGGAATTGCCCCCACCCACTGCAATCATGCCCCCATCCACTGCAATCATGCCCCCATCTGCAGTGCTGAATCCATGCTCCCACCCACTGCAATCATGCCCCCATCTGCTGAAACCACGCCCCCACCCACTGCTATCATGCCCCCAGCTGCTGAAGCCAAGCCCCCACCCACTGCAATCATGCCCCCAGCTGCTGAAGCCAAGCCCCCACCCACTGCAATCATGCCCCCAGCTGCTGAAGTCACGCCCACAGCTGCTGAAACCATGCCCCCCGATGCTATTACCACATTTATTGCTGTTTTTATGGGAGAATCAGATAACTAAACACATGGGCAGAGCTGTGAGAATTCTTTTGAGTCCTGACAGTGAACGCTAAACTACTGATAAAAGGACAAACACAAAAAGGTATTTCAAGCGAGATTTTAATTCTGAGAAAGGATGACCTCACCCTTGTTTGTCAATTACCATTGATATTTTGGCTATGAAGTAAGCTGCGACGCGTGACTGCCCATGTTGTGACAGGGTGTCTGTCTCCGTGACTGATACCTGGCTGTTGGAAACGTGCGTATGTCTAATTGTTTTTCAGGTGGAACATGCCTGGCTTAATTAATTCAGATGGAACGTACGTCGCTTATTAATAATGACACAAAAGACACTTATGATTGGCACCCAGAACGGGAGATCTGTGCGTTCGCAGCTTGGCACGCGCTGATTAGCCGAGTTAAGCAGATAACAGGTGTTTGGAAGACCGCGCAACTTCTGAAAGGAAAAAAAAAAGCGGAACAAAAGCGGCACCTGCGTTTAATCACCGGTTACTAGGAAATTGGGCTGATGACTGACGGATGGATTGGCACAGTAGGCTGTGGTGTGTTCCTGCAGTACGGGCGATACAGATGTGCGGCTCAAGGCAGTCGAATGATGTGACTCACACAATCCGTTAAATGAGCTTTGTTAACCTTCTGCGAAAACTGGAGGGAAAAAAATGGTTTTGCAAAGAATTTTCAGGATTCCCAACAGTCTTTGCAAAAAGTTGTTGGCGCTAGTATTAGGGGCGTAACAATAGACCCCGCAAGGGATGCAGGTACAGGGGGGCCCAGAAACCGCAGGGAGCCCCATGGAGGGAGAAGTTTCTATACCCTGCCCTGAGAGACTTACAACTAAGGGCACGGAGAGAAAAAGCTTTCTGCTCTCTGCATAATTGTTCTAATGACTGCATCGGCTCAGCCACTGATAACGAATTATACAAAGTTTTGTAGACAAAGATTTGTAGACAGTTCCTATTCAGTGTTCAGCAGGCTCTTGTGTACTGCCCCCAGCCTCTTCACTCCCTTCCCAAATGCTGTGTACTGTAGTGATGCTGGAGGTGTCTGCAGAGCCAGTTTTGCTGCCATCAGAGTTGGACAGAGTGAGTGTAATAAGCTGAAGCTGAGAGCACACTCTTCTGTCGCTTTTCTGTATGCATTTTCTGCACACCATGTGTGTCTGTATGTGTGAAAACATGAACATTTTATCACAGAAGCTAATGTAATTGATAGAGAAAATGTGTGCAGTGCTTCACTGCTGCCTGTTTTTCTCTGCATGGGGAAAACATATTCAAGTGTGCACTAGCCAATTGAATAACATTGGTTCTCAGTTTTCCTGTGCAGAAAGTGTGTGTGTGTGTGGGGGGGGGGGGGGGGGGGGCACCCAAAGTTTCTCAATGCGGCCTAGCTTTTTCTAGTTGCACCCCTGGCTAGTATGATTGAGGTGAGTAAGCGAGAAAGTCCATAGAGAGATTCTGCTAACGTGGGTTGTAGGATTCAAAAACCTGTTGAGCCTCATACTACATGAAGGTGGTAAAATTGGCCTATCACTGGCCAATGTCAATTGAAAGTGTGTAGCAGGCTTTTCAGTAGATGCTCCAGGCATAACTTCTCCTTCAAATGTCACCATTACCGAGGCGTTACCTATACACAGTAGCAAGGTTCACCAATAACCTATACTCAGTCTGCCACATCATCTTCTTATGTTTAGAGATCAGATTGTTGTTGGCACACCAAGAACTGCGTTGGAAACCTTGAGGCTGGTATTTACACTGCACATTGGCGGCAGGGCCGGCCCTAGACTTTTTGCCGCCTGAGGCAAATTTAGAAAAAATTGCCGCCACCCCCATGCCCCCCCCCCCCCCCCCCCGCCGAGCCAGAGGGGTAGCGGGCAGGACGGGGGTATTGGGCCTAGCGGTGGGGAGGGGAGTCGGACCCCCCTCTCTCGCCTGGGTCCCCCGATCTGTGCTCCCCTCCAGCTGTAAATAGGAAGCAGCCGATGCCCGATAGTAAGAGGCACGGGCGGGGAGGACTCACCTTTCCCGCGTTCCAGCGTGCGCTCCACTGACGTCACTTCCTGCAACACCGCCAACTGTATTATAAGTGGACGGCGTTGCAGGAAGTGACGTCAGTGGAGCGCACACTGGAACGCGGAAAAGGTGAGACCTCCCCGCCCATGCCTCTTACTATCGGGCATCGGCTGCTTCCTATTTACAGCTGGAGGGAGCACAGATCGGAGGACCCAGGCGAGGGAGGGGGGGTCCGACCCCCCTCCCCACCGCTAGGCCCAATACCCCAGTCCTGCCCGCTACCCCTCCGGCTCGGCGGCCCCGCACCCACGGACGGGCGGGTGCCTCCCCTAGAAGTTTGCCGCCTGAGGCAAAATTTTCACCCCGCCTCATGAGTGGGCCGGCCCTGATTGGCGGTAGTGTTGTGGTGTAGTGCCAGGGTCTCACCGCCACAAACAGGCCTTCAGAGATTACCGCGCTAGAACGCGGTGATCCCCGACTGGCAGCCGGCCAAGCAGGAAGTGACACCCACTTCCTGTGGCAGAAGCGATCACGTGTGTGGAAGCGTATTGCTAAAAAATATACTTCCGCGCATGCGCAATGCATAAAATTTGCAGCGGGCATTTTGAAAAAGATGCATCTTCATTGATTTACATGACTTCCAGTCCGCCACATGTCCAGGGCCGGTTTTAGGTCAATTTAGGCCAAGGCCACCTAGGACATGGGCTAGCGCACCACAGGAGCAAGGGCACCAAGCATTTGCAAGCTTGCAAATGCTGCAATGCATGGAGATCAGACGAGCTCTTGATTATGGTACTCTGCTGTGCAGCGGCCACCTTGCTCTCTGTGCACGTTTGCATTGTGGCCGGCGGCTATGGACTTGGGCAGCATTGGAGACAGAAGAGAAGAGGAAGCTTCGGCATTGGAGATGAGCTGACCAATGAGTGACACTGATGGCTGCTGCGGTGTGAAGGTGAGCTGGCTACCTATACTGAAAGGTGGGGGGGGGGGGGGAAAGGAGGGATTAAGGGAGTCATCTGGCTACTATACTGGAAATAAAAGGGGAAGGGGTCATCTGGCTACCTATACTGGAGGGAAAGCGGGGGGTGGTCCTGGTAAAGAGTACAAATCTGGCCCTAAGCACGTCGCCGCAGGTTGCCGCAAGGAGCCGCACGGTAACATAGGTATGCACTCATGTTAGATAGGGTACTCCCGCAGGCAATGTGAAATACCCCATAGACTTACATTGCCCTAGCGGTAGGCTGTGGTAAAATGCCGTACTGCACAGTGCCAATGTGAAAGGGCCCTGAGGGGAGGAGCACACACGCACAAACTCTCCAGTCAGCCTGGATCGGTCCTAGGGCTGACGCACTGCTCACGCCAGTTGGCGTGGAGCAGTTGGCAAGAGGTTAAACACCTGTGATCTGCTCAGTACATCACTTAATTAAATCTAAACAAGGCATACATCTTCAGTTTTTGGTGGCAATCAAAAAATAAATAGATAAATAAATAATGTTATGTATAATTAATAAGCGATAAATGTCCCATCCGGATTAATTGAGCTGTGCACGTTCCACTGGAAACACAATAGATATGTTCCTAACAGCCACATATGAGCCATCAGATGAGACACCTTGTTCACAATATGGGGCAGCTAAACGTCACAGCTCATATCATACAATTCATCTATAAACAGAGATAAGATCATCTATTTACACACCCAACATGGTCTCCTTTCTTTTCCTGTTTGTTTCCTGCTACAATTGTGTGGTTGCACGATTAATGAAGTTCAGTGGTGTAGTTAAGGCGCTATGGGCCCCAGTGCAAGTTTTACATTGGGCCCTCACAAGCACTCTATGCATAACAATTGACACGGTGCACCTCAACCAGCCAAGGACAACCGCAGAGTCAGAGGTGCAAGAGGGGATGGGGAACAGCTTGTTAATGATGACTACTATTCAAAGAATTTATAAAAATGATCATTACCAGCACAGGACCAATACAGAGCTAACTAGTGACCTTAGTCCGTTTAATCACAGGCTCTAGGTCTGTCACCACCGCCACCTGTCAGCGCGCATTCACATGCCCGCCCACCTTGCACGTGCACACGCCCGCCCGCTCGCCCGGCCGGCCCCCTAGCTGTCCTGCTCCTGTCTGAACAACGCTGTTCCTGCGGCACATGCACAGTAGCGCAAACTCAGGGGGGGACACACACACAGACATGGGACACAGAGACACAGGGGTTTTATTTGGTAGGATACTGCAGTTGAGGGAGGGTCCCGGTACAGTCATAACCTCTGCATCCCGTATTGCCACGCTACTGGTGAAGTCAGTGTGGCCCAAGCGACTAGGATGGTCCTGCTCCAGGGAAGCAGGAAATTTGGGCGCATGAGACAAGTGGACAAAAAATGGTGCCGCCATTGACTCTTGTGTTAAATAACATTTGACGGGCTCCCAACGGGAGTAATAACTTTAAAAGACATACTTACCATATAATAACGTTTGCAAAAATACTTACTATAGTTATCATTTCTATCTACCTAAAGTTTCAAAACTAAAACAATATTCTCTGAAAAATACAACTACTCCTTAAATAACTAAATATATTGATTTACTAAAATAATTTGATAAATGAAATGATAAATGTAATGATATGGGAGTTTTAGGAATAGCCACCACCAGGGGGAGTTTTAGAGTTAGGCACCTCCAGGGGGCATTTTAGGGTTAGGTGCCACCAGGGGGCATTTTAGGGTTAGGTGCCACCAGGGGGGGCTTAGGGTTACGCACCACCAGGGGGGTCTTAGGGTTACGCACCACCAGGGGGATCTTAGGGTTAGGCACCACCAGGGGGTCTTGGGGTTAGGCACCACCGGGGGGGGGGGGCTCTTAGGGTTAGGCACCAAAAGGAGGGTCTTAGGGTTAGGTATCACCAGGGTGGTCTTAAGTTTAGGCACCACCAGGGGGGTCTTAGAGTTAGGCACTAGAGATGGCCCGAACGGTTCAAACGCGAACTTGTTCACGCGAACAACGCGAGTTCGCATTCGCATCGAATCGCAAACTTTATGCGAGTTCGGCCCGCCCCCTATACTACATCATTGGGCTAAACTTTGACCCTTTACATCAGTCAGCAGACACATGGCACGGCAGCCAATCAGGCTACACTCCCTCCTGGAGCCCCCTCCCCCCTATAAAAGGCAGCAGCGTCTGCCATTTTCTGTATACAAAGAAAGGAGAGTAGTGCCGCCACTGCTTCAGTTGCTTTATTCAAATAAATAATTAGAATTAACATACTGTGTCAAGTGTATACATCATTAAAAGTTGAGGCACATACCGGAGATTACAGCATTCAAGGGCGATGGGTGCAGGGGGTGGAGAGCCTTACGGCCGTATCGCGCTGGTGCGCTTGTACGGAGGATGTATTTTTTTTTCGGTGTGGCCCACTGACACTGCATATACAGCCCTGTCTGTCGCAGCTGGCCCTTGCTAATTTCTATACTGTGCCAGGCCCAGCATATTCAGTGCCTACCTTGTCACTGCACCTGTGTGACTGCTGCACATTGTATTATAATACCAGTCACTGCATACCTTTCACTGCACCTGTGTGACTACACATTTTTATTGTGCTTCTTTACTTATGGCACAATTAGCACTTTATTCTGAATTTAGTGCGCTCAGTGTTTTTGAATATTCTTTTATGTGGTGAGGAATATACACATATATACAGTGGGTTGCAAAAGTATTCGGCCCCCTTGAAGTTTTCCACATTTTGTCACATTACTGCCACAAACATGAATCAATTTTATTGGAATTCCACATGAAAGACCAACACAAAGTGGTGTACACATGAGAAGTGGAACGAAAATCATACATGGATTCCAAACATTTTTTACAAATAAATAACTGCAAAGTGGTGTGTGCATAATTATTCGGCCCCCTTTGATCTGAGTGCAGTCAGTTGCCTATAGACATTGCCTGATGAGTGCTAATGACAAAGTAGAGTGCACCTGTGTGTAATCTAATGTCAGTACAAATACAGCTGCTCTGTGAGGGCCTCAGAGGTTGTCTAAGAGAACACACCATCTCTGAACACATCTCTGAATCTACTCTGAACACACCATCCCCACTGTCAAATATGGTGGTGGCAGCATCATGCTCTGGGGGTGCATCTCTTCAGCAGGGACAGGGAAGCTGGTCAGAGTTGATGGAAGATGGATGAAGCCAAATACAGGGCAAACTTGGAAGAAAACCTCTTGGAGACTGCAAAAGACTTGAGACTGGGGCGGAGGTTCACCTTCCAGCAGGACAATGACCCTAAACATAAAGCCAGGGCAACAATGGAATGGTTTAAAACAAAACATATCTATGTGTTAGAATGGCCCAGTCAAAGTCCAGATCTAAATCCAATCGAGAATCTGTGGCAAGATCTGAAAACTGCTGTTCACAAACGCTGTCCATCTAATCTGACTGAGCTGGAGCTGTTTTACAAAGAAGAATGGGCAAGGATTTCAGTCTCTAGATGTGCAAAGCTGGTAGAGACATACCCTAAAAGACTGGCAGCTGTAATTGCAGCAAAAGGTGGTTCTACAAAGTATTGACTCAGGGGGCCGAATAATTACGCACACCTCACTTTGCAGTTATTTATTTGTAAAAAATGTTTGGAATGATGTATGATTTTCAATACACTTCTCACATGTACACCACTTTGTATTGGTCTTTCACGTGGAATTCCAATAAAATTGATTCATGTTTGTGGCAGTAATGTGACAAAATGTGGAAAACTTCAAGGGAGCCAAATACTTTTACAACCCACTGTATGTATATATACTTCTATTGAATTTAATTACTCAGTTTGTTATGTGCTTTAAGGTGTACCCCCCTTATTATTAAGGATCACTTACTACTATGTTGTTATAAAACCCAGTGCATTTCCTTCTGGTGTTTTTAATGTTTTTATTGTTGTTGGATTTTTCTAATAAAGTGATTGCTTATAATAATATATCATTTTGGTAGCATTGGTGCTTTCTATATAAGGGATTCCTTTTTCTCCTCTGTGTATATCCAGTTCGGCCTATCTGGACGAGCTTCCTCGTCCAGATAGGCACTGCTGCTGCCGCCGTCTGGTGCGCGCGATCGGGCGCGCCCCCGCGCGTGCTCCTGCTGCCTGCCGCTAGCCCCCCCGATCAGTGAATGGGAATATAATTCCCATTCACTGATCTAACTTCCCCGCAGAAATACAGACGCTTTCTCATCAGAGAGCGCGGTATTTCTGCCCCCAGGAAACTTCTCCCCAGCATTTTAGTTCCTGGATGCGAGATCGTTCGTATCCAGGACTTTTTTCACTGTGGCCATCTTGTGGCCAAATAGTAAACTGCACCCACATACATTTTTAATTAAAAAAAAATATTATTTTACATTTAAAATTAGCAGTTTCCCTCCCACACCAAAAATTACCCACATACACTTTTTTTTATAAAAAAAAAAAATACAATAAAAAAAAACAAAAACAACATAAATAGTTACCCAAGGGTCTGAACTTTTTAAATATGCATGTCAAGAGAATATGCTATTTTATTATTTAAAATTATAAGCGTATAAATTGTGATGGACGCAAATTGAAAAAATGCACCTTTATTTCTAAATGAAATATCGGCACCATAAATTGTGATAGGGACATCGTTTAAATGGTGTAATAACCGGGACAGATGGGCAAATAAAATACATGAGTTTTAATTACGGTAGCATATATTAATTTCAAACTATAATGGCCAAAAACTGAGAAATAATGATTTTTTTCATTTCTTTCTTAATCTTTTTGATAATTCTTAGCAAAATGTACTACCCAAAGAAAGCCTAATTAGTGGCGGAAAAAACAAGATATAGATCAATTCATTGTGATAAGTAGCAATAAAGTTATAGGCGAATGAATGGGAGGTGAACGTTGCTCGGATGCATGAGATTTTCGGACTGCGGTGCTGAACCGGATATACGCACCTGACAGAATGTAAATCAGGGAAAGGAAACATTTTACAATGGGCAAATATTGACTGAGTCATTTATAAATGATTATTGTAAGAAAAATAAAATAATAATGCAATTTTATTTATTACATTATTGTCATTACAATTTATTTTTAGTGCCTTTTTTATTAACAAAAATAAAAAAACACATTTTCAACCCTCTAGCAGCTTCAAGGGAATTATTTCTTTTGACATAAGTTCACTGCTTTTAAGTTTAGTCGGCAGAATTCATTGTTCTGTAAATTCTTGGGATGCTTTGATCTCTCTCTGCTATCAGAAAATAAAGAAACTGAAGGCCGAAGTCCTCTGTTATCGTCTCACACTGCCCCCTGGTGACAAGTGGCCATAAATACACATTACAGCAGTACTCATTATTAGCAGGAAAATGTAAAAAAATTAAGAAAAATTAAAAATGTGCTAAAGTAAATTGGCCTGGAGCACTTAAAGAGAATCTGCACTCTAAAATCCTTACAATAAAAAGCATACCATTCTATTCATTATGCTCTCCTGGGCCACTCTGTGCTGTTTCTGCCACTCCCTGCTGCAATCCTGGCTTGTAATTGCCAGTTTTAGGCAGTATTTACAAACAAAAAACATGGCTACTAACCAGCATGTGATAGGCTGAGAGGAGCTCAGTCTCTGACTCATACAGAGCCTGGAGGGGGCATGGAGAGGGTGTGTATAACTTCTACCTATCACAGCAGAGCAGCACATTCCTGCCTGAGACAACAAAGCTGACAAAGGAAAGAAGATTAGATTGTATAACAGAGATAATACAGCCACTGTGCAACTAGGAAAGGCTGCAGTAATCCAGATTACATTAGAACAGGTATAGGAACTTATAGGATAGAAGAAATAAGGCTGCAAATTGTGTCACAGAGTCTCTTTAACAAGCCTCCAAATAATTTCGCTGTTAAACTGGTTAATACATAATTCTTATCAAATTACCGTTATTATTATTGTTATTAAAAACAGACCCTGAACCTATAACAGAACTTTCCAAAAACACGGAGCTCAATATAGCCTCAATAGAGCTCCTGATAGTCACATGACCATAATCGTAATGTGCTCCATCCGCGTTGTGACATTATCCTTTAATTCGATTTTGATATAAACTACCTTTCATTCCGTATAATTCACAATGTTCGGTTCCACCAGACAGATCCCCATCATTTTCTGCAGGACAGAAAGAAAAAAAAAAACAATCTAAAAATGCCAGGAATGGTCCTCTGATGAATGCATAACACGGGCAAGATAATTGTCTTCATCCTTTTAATGAAAGAAGCTGAAAAATTAATAGGGTGCATTTGATTTAGATTGGAGCACGCACGCCATAATCCAGGGGTTTCTGCATTCCCTGTGTGTTTAGTGTCACTTCGGAGGACTTATGGCCGGTGGGTCATTCCAGGCGGTGATTAATCCGCACACCGCTGCAGATAAAGTCTCCTTCTACAAACAATTGCACAATTATGGGCAAGAAAAGCCATTTGATATAATTGCAATAGGAGAAAGTTTTTTTATGAGCCTGTACTGAAGCCCTCTGAGGAACGGTACACTTTACAAGAACTTTTAAAGCTTTCCCTGATGACACGTAAAATAAATATATACAGGTGTTGCTGTTTAAATGTATCTTTATATAATGGTTCAATAAATGTATTTTAAGCCCCATTTAACATACATATAAAAACGTTTACACCAAAAAACTGAAAACTGTTTCAAAATGTAAAACAAAATATCTTCTTTACCAGTCCATCAGTTACTTTAATTCTGCAGATTTTTGGGGGAGTAAAAGTGCATCTCATACGGCAGAAACATACACCTACATACACCTACATACACCAAATACACCTACATACACCAAACTGAATACACTGTCCTATTAATTAACCCCTTACCACCCTCCCCCTATAGTCACCAAAATAAAACACTTGAATAAAAAAATAAAGTTACATTTAAAAAAAAAGAGTTACGTAAGGGACTTAACTTTTTAACATGTATGTCATGAGGGTATATTACTGTTTTTTGCAAATAAGAGCTTGTAAATAATTTGTGATAGACACAAAACTGAAAAAAGACACCTTTATTTCCAATATTATTGTCGCCATACATTGTACTAAGAACATAGTTTAAACATTGTAATAACCAGGACAAATGGGCAAATAAAATGTGTGGGTTTTATTCACAGTAGCACTTTTAATTTTAAAACTGTAATGGCTGAAATCTGAGAAGTAATGTTTTTTTCCCATTTTTTTCTTATAATGCCCACTAAAATGCTTAAAGAATAAAATAATTCTTAGCAAAAAGTACCACCCAACGAAAGCATATACTAAGTTCTAGATGATGTCATAACAACTGTAGTGATAAAGTTATTGGAAAATGAATGGGAGGAGTGCTGAAATGTGAAAATTGCTCTGGCCCATAGAGGGAAAACCCCTTTGTGGTTAACTGGTTAAAATGTAAGCAAGTAAGATGGAGTTACCATAGAAAATAAACATTTCTGGACCAGAAGCCTCAATGCTCTTCACAAGACAAGACCAGCCAAAGATGACTTGGAAAAAAGAAATATTTTTGATTGGCCAACGCCTGCCCAAATTTACCACCTCCCGGTAGTAGGAGAGCTTACCTATACAGTCTGTTTATGCTCTCCGAAATATGTTGACCCTCATCTTGCATGGGGTTGATAACATTGGACAATAATTGTTAAAGCAAAATTAGATGTGTGTGTACTCAAGACTGGCAAACATTTTCAATTTTGATTAGCCAATGTTTGGCCAATTTGACCACCTTCATTTAGTATGATGGCCATCAGCTTTTGAATACTATGAACAGACTGTGTAGGTATTGCTCTCACACTACATGGAGGTGGTAACATTTGTCAGTGATAGTTTGTACCAGGCTTAAAAAGGTTAGACTACCTACAGCCAAAAAAAGGTTTGAATGGCAATACATATTTGTAGTCTTAGTCTAGACACAGTGTACAGTTAGATAAACATATAACGTTTACATCTGGTACATCATAGTGGGTAGAGCAGACCCACATTGATATCTGTAGTAGCACCTCCATCTTTCTCCTCATGCTGATGCCTTGCAAGTACACCCTCAGCATTGTGTCCTCCCCTCCAGCCTTGTGCCCTCCCCTGTTCCTCTGCCTGCCTGGATCAAATAGCATCTCTTTTCACAGTGTGTAGGTGAGAGGAGACACAGCAGAACAGCTGCAGCCTGTCTTATTATGTCTGTTTTTTTTTTTTTTTATCTTATTTCAGATGTCTTCTCTACCTGCCTGGATTAGATTACACATCTTGTCACAGTGGTTGTGGGCTGGGAGTAGTGTTGGGCGAACATCTAGATGTTCGGGTTCGGGCCGAACAGGCCGAACATGGCCGCGATGTTCGGGTGTTCGACCCGAACTCCGAACATAATGGAAGTCAATGGGGACCCGAACTTTTGTGGTTTGTAAAGCCTCCTTACATGCTACATACCCCAAATTTACAGGGTATGTGCACCTTGGGAGTGGGTACAAGAGGAAAAAAAATTTAGCAAAAAGAGCTTATAGTTTTTGAGAAAATCGATTTTAAAGTTTCAAAGGGAAAACTGTCTTTTAAATGCGGGAAATGTCTGTTTTCTTTGCACAGGTAACATGCTTTTTGTCGGCATGCAGTCATAAATGTAATACATATAAGAGGTTCCAGGAAAAGGGACCGGTAATGCTAACCCAGCAGCAGCACACGTGATGGAACAGGAGGAGGGTGGCGCAGGAGGAGAAGGCCACGCTTTGAGACACAACAACCCAGGCCTTGCATGAGGACAAGAAGCGTGCGGATAGCATGCTTTGTACCACCATGCAGTCATAAATGTAATAAAGATAAGTGGTTCAATAAACAGGGACCACGCGGCAACGCTAACCCAGCAGCAGCACACGTGATGGAACAGGAGGAGGCGCAGGAGGAGAAGGCCACGCTTTGTGAGACACAACAACCCAGGCCTTGCATGAGGACAAAAAGCGTGCGGATAGCATGCTTTGTACCGCCATGTAGTCATAAATGTAATAAAGATAAGAGGTTCCATAAACAGGGACCGGCAACGGTAACCCAGCAGCAGCAGCAGCAGCAGCAGCACACGTGATGGAACAGGAGGAGGCGCAGGAGGAGAAGGCCACGCTTTGTGAGACACAACAACCCAGGCCTTGCATGAGGACAAAAAGCGTGCGGATAGCATGCTTTGTACCGCCATGTAGTCATAAATGTAATAAAGATAAGAGGTTCCATAAACAGGGACCGGCAACGGTAACCCAGCAGCCGCAGCAGCTGCAGCAGCACACGTGATGGAACAGGAGGAGGCGCAGGAGGAGAAGGCCACGCTTTGTGAGACACAACAACCCAGGCCTTGCATGAGGACAAAAAGCGTGCGGATAGCATGCTTTGTACCGCCATGTAGTCATAAATGTAATAAAGATAAGAGGTTCCATAAACAGGGACCGGCAACGGTAACCCAGCAGCAGCAGCAGCAGCAGCAGCACACGTGATGGAACAGGAGGAGGCGCAGGAGGAGAAGGCCACGCTTTGTGAGACACAACAACCCAGGCCTTGCATGAGGACAAAAAGCGTGCGGATATAGCAGCAATGCTTTTTGCCGCCATGCAGTCATAAATGTAATACAGATGAGAGGTTCAATAAACAGGGACCGGAAACGCTAAACCATCCCAGATGTTCATCGGTCATGTTACTTGGTTGGGGTCCAGGAGTGTTGCGTAGTCGTTTCCAATCCAGGATTGATTCATTTTAATTTGAGTCAGACGGTCTGCATTTTCTGTGGAGAGGCGGATACGCCGATCTGTGATGATGCCTCCGGCAGCACTGAAACAGCGTTCCGACATAACGCTGGCTGCCGGGCAAGCCAGCACCTCTATTGTGTACATTGCCAGTTCGTGCCAGGTGTCTAGCTTCATGCCCGGTTTCAGGTCCAGCGGTGCCAGCCACAAATCCGTCTGTTCCTTTATTCCCCTCCAAATTTCCTCCCCTGTGTGCTGCTTATCCCCAAGGCAGATCAGCTTCAGCAACGCTTGCTGACGCATGCCAACAGCTGTGCTGCACTGCTTCCACGATCCTACTGCTGCTGGTGCTGGGTTAGCATTTCCGGATGAGGTACAGCTTTGAGATGCGTTGGAGGAGAAGGAGTCAGAGAGGTAGGTGCTGCTGTTGTTATCCAGCTGTTTGTGGCGTGGGCAACACCCGCGCCGTAGCAGGTGAGGAATCGCTGCCAGGCTCCACAAGGTTCACCCAGTGCGCGGTAAGGGAGATGTATCGACCCTGGCCGAACGCACTCGTCCAGGTGTCAGTGGTGAGGTGAACCTTGCAGGCAACGGCATTCTTCAAGCTTCGGGTTATTTAGCTGACCACGTGCTCATGCAACTCAGGCACTGCAGAGCGCGCAAAGTGGTAGCGGCTGGGAACCACGTAACGTGGGATGGCCACTGACATCATGCCCTTGAAGCTGTTTGTCTCCACCACTCGATATGGCAGCATTTCGCAGGCCACAAGCTTGGCTATGCTGGCTGGCTGTTACTGCCACGGCCCGGGGGTCATTTGCTGGCAATTTCCTCTTGTGCTCAAACATCTCAGAGACAGACAACTCAACCGTAGCGCTGCACACCGAAGGGCTGTTGGTTGTTGTGTTTGATGAACACTGGGAGACCTCAAGAGCACTAGTCCGGAAAGTGACAGTGTCAGCATCGTCTGATGTTTGTGAATGTTGTGAACCACGCAATGGCTGGGCTACTGCTGCTGCTGAGGCGGGTCTGGTGGTGAGTCTGGTGAACCCAAGGGAGGCAGTGTTGCTGGTGGTACCCTGTCCTGCCGCGTTTGCCCACAGAGTGGGATGTTTGGATAGAATGTGGCGGCTCATGCTGGTGGTGGAGAGGTTGTTAATACTTTTCCCCCTGCTCAGGCGGGTCTTGCACACCTTGCAAATCGCCATGGTAACATCCTCAGTGCAGTCTTCAAAGAAAGCCCAGACTTTAACTGGCTGAGGACTCGGACCTCGTGCGTGATGTGCTGGTGCTGCTTAACCCACTGCTGGACGCTTGAGAGGTCATCCAAGTAATTATCTGGTCCTGTTCTTTTGGATCTGTGAGGGTTGTTGTCCTGGACAACATGGGCAGTATTGAGTGGGTTTTCTTGGGTGCTCCCCTGTGGCCTGTACGTAAACCGTCAGGGGAAACACCTCTTCCCTTGCCCCTCCCTCTTTCACCGGATTTCTTCCTCATTTCACTTATCCTTAAAGTACACGCTGACTGGCAGCAGTACAGTGGCAGTACAGAAATGCTATACAGTGGTGGGTGAGCGGTGTACCACTATTGTCAGCAGTGACACAGAGCACAATGCTATACAGTGGCGGGTGAGCGGTGTACTACTGTTCCCAGCAGACACAGAGTGGAAGTAAACACAATGCTATATAGTGTGGCTGAGCCGTGTACACAGAGTGGCATTAAACACAATGCTATATAGTCTGCTATATAGTCACCCCGAACAGGGTGATGTTCTGCAGAACCCGAACAGTGGCAAACACTGTTCGCCCAACACTACTGGGAGGGAACGCAGATTTTAGTACCTAAACACACGATACAACATGTTTTCCGGGGTCGGACTCTGAGGCACATACAGATGGTCCCGATCATCATCCTCATCATACAACTCTTCTCCTGAGTCTGACCCACCCACCACCTCTGCCACCCCAACATCCCCAGACACAGACCCCTCATCGTCCTCAACATTAACTTGGGATGCTGGCCTGAGCCAGACCTCCTCCTCCACATCAGGCCCCATCATCTCCTCAATGGCAGCCCTCATTAATCGCTCTGGCGACGGACTGATGGACACAACGTTCTCCTCCGGGGAGGGCTGCTGCTGACCACTGGCTGCTGGGGTGGATGTTATAGCTTGCGTGGGGCGTTGGCTGTTGCTGTTGTTGGGAGTGCTGCTCACAGCGGAGGTCTCTGGGGAACTCATGTTGAGCTCATATAGTGGTTGACGGTGAGTGGAGTATTACTGATCCCAGCAATATACACACTGACTGGCAGAGTACGCAATGCTATATAGTGTGGCTGAGCGGTGTACACAGAGTGGCAGTAAACACAATGCTATATAGTCTGGCTGAGCGAGCGGTGTACTACTGTTCCCAGCAGAATCAGAGTGGCAGTAAACAATGGTATATAGTCTGGCTGAGCGGTGTACACAGAGTGTCAGTAAACAATGGTATATAGTCTGGCTGAGCGAGCGGTGTACTACTGTTCCCAGCAGAATCAGAGTGGCAGTAAACAATGGTATATAGTCTGGCTGAGCGGTGTACACAGAGTGTCAGTAAACAATGGTATATAGTCTGGCTGAGCGGTGTACACACAATGCTATATAGTCTGCTATATAGTGTCAGTAAACAATGGTATATAGTCTGGCTGAGCGAGCGGTGTACTACTGTTCCCAGCAGAATCAGAGTGGCAGTAAACAATGGTATATAGTCTGGCTGAGCGGTGTACACAGAGTGTCAGTAAACAATGGTATATAGTCTGGCTGAGCGAGCGGTGTACTACTGTTCCCAGCAGAATCAGAGTGGCAGTAAACAATGGTATATAGTCTGGCTGAGCGGTGTACACAGAGTGTCAGTAAACAATGGTATATAGTCTGGCTGAGCGGTGTACACAGAGTGTCAGTAAACAATGGTATATAGTCTGGCTGAGCGGTGTACACAGAGTGGCAGTAAACACAATGCTATATACTCTGGCTGAGCGAGCGGTGTACTACTGTTCCCAGCAGAATCAGAGTGGCAGTAAACAATGGTATATAGTCTGGCTGAGCGGTGTACACAGAGTGTCAGTAAACAATGGTATATAGTCTGGCTGAGCGGTGTACACACAATGCTATATAGTCTGCTATATAGTGTCAGTAAACAATGGTATATAGTCTGGCTGAGCGAGCGGTGTACTACTGTTCCCAGCAGAATCAGAGTGGCAGTAAACAATGGTATATAGTCTGGCTGAGCGGTGTACACAGAGTGTCAGTAAACAATGGTATATAGTCTGGCTGAGCGAGCGGTGTACTACTGTTCCCAGCAGAATCAGAGTGGCAGTAAACAATGGTATATAGTCTGGCTGAGCGGTGTACACAGAGTGTCAGTAAACAATGGTATATAGTCTGGCTGAGCGGTGTACACAGAGTGTCAGTAAACAATGGTATATAGTCTGGCTGAGCGGTGTACACAGAGTGGCAGTAAACACAATGCTATATACTCTGGCTGAGCGAGCGGTGTACTACTGTTCCCAGCAGACACAGAACAGTAAACAGAATGCTATATAGTGTGGCTGAGCGAGCGGTGTACCACTATTCCCAGCAGACACAGAACAGTAAACAGAATGCTATATAGTGTGGCTGAGCGAGCGGTGTACCACTATTCCCAGCAGACACAGAACAGTGAACAGAATGCTATATAGTGTGGCTGAGCGAGCGGTGTACCACTATTCCCAGCAGACACAGAACAGTGAACAGAATGCTATATAGTGTGGCTGAGCGAGCGGTGTACCACTATTCCCAGCAGACACAGAACAGTAAACAGAATGCTATATAGTGTGGCTGAGCGAGCGGTGTACCACTATTCCCAGCAGACACAGAACAGTAAACAGAATGCTATATAGTGTGGCTGAGCGAGCGGTGTACCACTATTCCAAGCAGACACAGAACAGTGAACAGAATGCTATATAGTGTGGCTGAGCGAGCGGTGTACCACTATTCCCAGCAGACACAGAGTGGCAGTAAACAGAATGCTATATAGTGTGGCTGAGCGAGGTACACAGAGTGGCAGTAAACAGAATGCTATATAGTGTGGCTGAGCAAGCGGTGTACTACTATTCCCAGCAGACACAGAGTGGCAGTAAACAGAATGCTATATAGTGTGGCTGAGCGAGGTACACAGAGTGGCAGTAAACAGAATGCTATATAGTGTGGCTGAGCAAGCGGTGTACTACTGTTCCCAGCAGTGACACAATGACAGGGGGGACCCTGGCTAGCGTGGCTGGAGCGCGAACTACCCTGCCTGCCTACCCAAAGCTAAACCCACAGACAAATGGCGGAGATATGACGTGGTTCGGGTATTTATTTACCCGAACCACGTGACAGTTCGGCCAATCAGAGCGCGTTCGGGTCCGAACCACGTGACCCGTTCGGCCAATCACAGCGCTAGCCGAACGTTCGGGGAACGTTCGGCCATGCGCTCTTAGTTCGGCCATATGGCCGAACGGTTTGGCCGAGCACCGTCAGGTGTTCGGCCGAACTCGAACATCACCCGAACAGGGTGATGTTCTGCAGAACCCGAACAGTGGCGAACACTGTTCGCCCAACACTAGCTGGGAGCAGGACATGTGAAGGGGGGAGTTATGACATTAACCCCCCTCCCCCCCCCCCCCCCCCCGCATCCTTGGCACCTATATTTAGGGGGAAAAAAATGTCCAGGCCAATTTCAGACAGAAAAAAAAAATCATACTTCATTATGTACAACCAAGCAACTCAGGGTGACCCAAACCACTAGGAATATATAGGGGACTAAAAGAGACCGAAAAGGCCTCCTATTAAAAAGCAATGCTTGGTGTGCTTTGCCTTCTTAAAACAGAAGGTACTTGCGATAATTCCCTTTTAAGTAAGGAACTGTGGTTACCCGCAATGCACCGTTACTGAATATGCAAATGATCTCTTTATGCCCCAGAAGCCAGGCTCACTTCCAGAACTGCTGGTGTATAGCTCGCCTATAACATTACTTGTGGTCCTCCTCGGTAGTGTTGGGAGAACAGTGTTCGCCACTGTTCGGGTTCTGCAGAACATCACCCTGTTCGGGTGATGTTCGAGTTTGGCTGAACACCTGATGGTGTTCGGCCTTTTAGTTCGGGTTCGCCCGAACTACTCAATGCCCGGCCGAACAGGGCCCCTGTTCGGCCGAACAGGGCCCTGTTCGCCCGAATACGGCCCCCCTATGGGGTCGCAGGCATAAGGGGGGAGCATGCCCCGATCGCGGGGGGGGGGGGGGGGGGTCGGAAATTCCCCCCACCCCCTCCGCTAGCGCTCCCCACTCTGCCCGCTTCCCCATAAAAAAAGTTTGCGGAAAGTTACCTACTAGTGGTGGGCTGGCTGGCTGGCTGTGGTGAGATGGATCATGAGTGGAGGAGTCCGACTAGTCTAGGAGCCGCGTTGAGGCCGGGCAGCGGGCGGTTCAGCGGTATTACCCTTGTGGTACTTCCGCCCTTTCTCTGACCTCACGTCCTCTGCATACGAGGGTACGCGTCACGTGTACCCTCGTATGCGTCATCACGTAGAGGACGTGAGGTCAGAGAAAGGGCGGAAGTACCACAAGGGTAATACCGCTGAACCGCCCGCTGCCCGGCCTCAGCGCGGCTCCTAGGCTAGTCGGACTCCTCCACTCATGATCCATCTCACCACAGCCAGCCAGCCAGCCCACCACTAGTAGGTAACTTTCCGCAAACTTTTTTTATGGGGAAGCGGGCAGAGGGGGGAGCACTAGCGGAGGGGGTGGGGGGAATTTCCGACCCCCCCGCGATCGGGGCATGCTCCCCCCTTATGCCTGCGACCCCATAGGGCCCCCAAAACCGACATGTTCGGGGGTCCCATTGACTTGCATTGAGTTCGGGGTTCGGGGCCGAATAGGCCGAACATCTGGCCCATGTTCGGCCGAACGGACCTGAACCCGAACATCCAGGTGTTCGCCCAACACTACTCCTCGGTTCTTACCACTTTATTATGCATGGTTTGTAATATTTTGCCAACTTATTACGTTTAAAGCAAACAGTAATAGTAATAATTAGAATGTATGCACTCTTTAAGCTACTTTTTTTCTCTGAAAGTACTTGTTTTTTTTTCTTTCTTCCTTTCTTTCCTTTTTTTTTTTTTTTTTTTTTAATATTTACAAATACAGAGAAGCCAAAACAATTCTTTCCCAGTAAGAACTCAAACAGATGCTATTTTATGATCCTGGCAAGTCTCTATCTCTCGTCCTAAACAAAGTTACTCGGAAATTAACTTCCCGCTACACAAGAGGCTTCAGATTATTAAGAGCCAACACAAAGTGCCATTAGGCTCGTATTTTCCAAGCGACGTCTGTGAATGTACGATAAGAAGGGAGGGAAGTAAAAAAAAAACAAGATTGGAGAGACGTGAACTGCACCTTTATTAAAATACCTGCCTTTCCCCCAACCCAGCGCGCATTGTCTTGCAGAATTGAGTGCATTGTTGTAGGTAGAACAATATATCGTACAATGCGCCAGCGGCTGTACAGGCAACAAAGCCCGCTAGTTCTGATTATAGGCTCTGGCTTTCCTGTAGAGACATCCGTCTTTGCTCCATCGAGCTTTACTCTGGGTTTTGTTTTTTTTTGTTTTTTTTTCTACATTTCTCATCAGCAACTGCCTATCGCAAACTTATTTCCTACTTTGGGTGCTGTGGCATAAAACTTATCTCCCGCCCAGGCGCTGATTTAATAACCCAACTGAGGATTGTCTTCCCTGGGAATTTCAGCGGAATAGAAATGCCAGCCTGGAAATGAATTGTTTTACTGTTTTTTATTTTTATTTTTTTCCCCTGCTGGCATTGTGGAAACAAATATATTACAAAAATGCTGCAATGTGAATTTTCTGGAAGAAGGAAGTTCTGTGTAATTGTATAATAACTTTTTTTTTTTTACCTCCCCGTGAATTATTGCGGCGTCTGCCAGTTCGCCGTACGTGAGAAATGCAATATTCTATAAAATACGATGAGCAATAATGAAAGAATTCCACTTTTTCACTTTTTATTAATTTCTTTTCTTAATTTTTTAATTATTTTTTTGTAAAGGGGAATTGATTCATTCTGGCTTGCGTGCAAGTTTCCTGCAAATTGTTTGTGTCTTGAAGCTGAGCCAATCAGAATCAAGTACATGTGTTTGGCCCAGTATGGTGCTATATACTGTACAGTTTGCTTGCATGCTAGTATTAGTGTGTCTCTTTATTCGGTTTCATTGTCGGCTCTCTTTGCATTGGGTTGCTTTCATTGGTGTCCTGATTCACCTGAATGGGGTGTATACACGGCTGTTTTTAGGCAAAGGCATTCCCGGCCAGTGCCTGGAGTGCCATTTCTCCTAGGGGGTGCCATGCCACTAGCTTAAGCCCCACCCCAAATGAAACCCTTCCCGCAAATGAAGCCCCACCCCACAGGTGTTCAATTACCTGCATGTATGCAGCAGTGCAAAGTTTGGTATCCTGTAAAGCAACAGCAGTATTTGAAATGGTCCCTGGAGAGCAGACATCACAAGGGCCTCGATTCATCATTCTCTTTGAGATAACTTTTTCCAGTTTGTTAATTTACCGAATTCGAAGTTTAGCGATTTCTAGTTGTATTCATCAAGGTTTTTCCTCATTCAGTGTGAATTCGATAACAATTCTGTAACCATTCGGTAACGTGTCGATATTTCCATTTTACAGCGGTAATTTTAACACAAGGCCATAAGATTCCCATGGAATTGTGGGTAAAAGGCAGTCCTTTGAGCACTACGTAGCAACATTCTGAATAGGGCTTTACACCTGGACCAGGATTCTGTAAGTGCTTGGCACAATCCCACAATTTGATAGGAGCCTTTTCTAAAAAAATTATAGTGCAGCTAGCAAATTAGTTAACCCTGGCACTGCCTGTGTCCTCTTACAAGATGATTCAAGAGAAATGCAGATGTCCTGTTATAGTAAATAAATCTATTCTCTTGCAAATTGATATGGTTCTAGACCTTATTCTTGCCCTTCTGCACCTTTGAATCACTCTCAGCTGATACATAACCACTTCAAATGGCTCCATCTTCTCTGTCAGCAATGATCTGACAGGAATAACGACAGAGCAGTGAAGGAGATAACTAATCCTAAATTTAACGATAAACCACGCCCACTTTCATTTTCATGAATTGCACTTTCTTCCGTTTTAACGCATCACTAACGAATTATTACCGAATTATTACCGAATGTTCGCTAACAGCTGTAGATAAATTTGATGAATCCTGAAATCAGCTTAACGAATTCGGTATTTTACCAAACTGTCGTTAACCAATTCGATAAGTCTTGATGAATTGAGGCCAAGGTCTGGATAGTGTGAGTTGCAGGCAGCCTCCACTGTGTCCCTCTGGACCACCTTTCCCCATCCCCCTCCTACATGCAGTAGGAGATGCTTGGCACTAGGCCGAGCAGTGAGCGGACAGGATGAAGCACAGCACTGGCGGAGAGGTGGGAGCACAGCTTCTGCTGTGCTGCTATACTCCTTATATAGCATGTTTTGTTCTTTGTTTTTCCCTAAAGGGTGACATAGGACTTCTTGCCTGGGGTGAAGAAAAGGCTAGAAATGGCCCTGGCCATCAGGGTCCACTCCTTGCTTGGAGATGGCTCTGCCTCCGCTTTTTCAGATCAAGTGCTGATTGGTTGGCACAGTGCTGCTCCTATCAATTGATTGGTTCCTTAGAAGGGATGCTCATTAAAATTGTGTGGAATTGAAATTTCCACATTTCCAATCGGCACTTGGAAATCAAAAAACTCAGAAATTAGATTCCTGCGGAAATACTGCATTACCGCAACTATTTTAGCCCAATCACAGACTTCAGAAGCATTGGACCAATCAGAGAATGCAGAAGCCACTCAGAAAATGCAAAAAAATGACCCAAAAAAATGATCGAAAAACAGAACTCTGAAAACAAAAATCGGAGTTTCGGGAGAATTGGAAATTGGCATTTCTGACCATCCTTAAGAATGACAGCTTTTCAATTTTTTTTAATTGAAGTAAATTGGTAAAATCCAATTGCCAGTTTGTGGATCTGCCCAGTATTTTAAATCCACAAAATGTGACTAAATTTTCAGGTTGACCCCATTTGGTGAGTTTAGCTTCAGGCTGCTTTTACACTTGTGTGGTGCTACCATGGCATAGCAGCCTTCATGACATCACCGGACTGCATGAATCAATATTATTTTATATGACCCTGGGACAATGAGCCAACAGGATCATTTGCATAGGTCCGCCTCCATTCAATGACATGTTTCCTGGACAGGAAGTATGTGACCTCAAT